>NC_071315.1:7168018-7177523 GCF_027563975.2 Plodia interpunctella
CCAGCTCCGCTTCGGATGCGAGGATGTTGTCCCGAGTCTTGTCGTCACCATGCCAAATCGCCATTTTCAGGTTGTAGTCCCGGATGGAAGCGTCAGTTGCTCTCTCTGCACGTTGAATAAAACGAGCTACTGCGTCGTTCTTTTTATTATCCACGTAGTACACACAGGTCTTCGTGTGTCTAGAGATTGCAACTACCGCGTGTGGGACACTCTGGGGCAGCTTGGAGTTTTTGGTTGTTGTACGTGCGATGATCACTGTATCAAACGTGCGGCCCTGGGCTTCATGAATAGTAAGGGTGCAGGAACCCGAGTTGGCTCCATATCCTTGGCTGATTAGGAGCTCCTTCTCAGCCTGGGTATGGGTCAGATACAACGTATCTTCCAACTTCGGGATATTAGCCCCTCTATATTCTTTCAGTGTCAGGGAGCGCGTAAGATTCTTGGCCGAGTAAATGCCGCTGTAGATTTCACTAAGGGCATACGCCACGTCCTGTGGGTTTCTGTACGTACACAACAACTCCTTCGTGACTGTCGTGACTTTGTGGGGTCTGCAGTACTTCAGAGGGAACAGGTTGTGTCGGTCGATGTAGGGTAGCTGGTTGTGGTCTCCAATCAACAAGGTCTCGCTGGCTCCTGTGATCTTTGTAGCCATCACTATGGATCCGAAATGATTCATTAGGGCTTCGTCCACCACAAGACGGGTGCACGTTTCGCCCTTCATCATCCCGTTTACCAACAGTGAGGCCATGGTCCGAACTCGCCGTTTGGCTCGTTCTTCCCCGACCTTTGGTGTCAGTTTGTCCCTGAGATCTTTGACTGCTTCCCTAGTGGCGGTCACTATGAGGTCGCTCTCGATGTTGACGTGAGCGACTACCCATGTGGTTTTACCGCATCCGGGCACCCCGTTCACCCATGTGAAAGCTGTGGTCGCCAAGCATTCCAGTCGGGTGCTATCTGTCAGGTTCCCGAAGATGGTGTTAGCCATCTCAAGAATTCTGTCTTCTAGCATCACTCTGGTGCACTTGGCAATCACAACCTTCGGGTCACTGGGGGGACATATTGGCCGGATGAGGTCCCTCTCTCCCGGCTGGCTCTTTTCGAGTTCTATGAAGCCTTCCGTTGCGCAGTATGCCGCCATATACTCCCCGCACACGCTACCGTGTATAACACGTTGTGTGTCTAGGTCGTAAATTGCGGCCTCCGCTTCTTCCAGTTTCACTTCGAGCGACTTGACGTTGCCACGTTTGTAAGTCTGCAGTATCGCACTGCAGATGTCCGCGTTGACTTTCCTTGTGGCAGCCGTTATCGCTAAGAACTCTCGAAGAGCGTTCTCCATGTGTGCCAGCTGATCGTTCGCTGGCTTCAGCCGAGGGGGGGTCACAAGCCCCATATCCGCTCTGGTTCGCTGGGTGATCTGCGTAACCTCTTGGCGGGATATGGATGGGGCTGTGAATTTTTCCACTGCCGTTTCCAGTTGAACCGTTCCTCTGAGTTTTCTCATCTTCTCTTTTACCGGGCTTACGATAGCTTGGGCCATTCGGTTTAGGAGTGTGGCAACCGTGGACTTCTTCCTATCTTTGTCCTGGTCGGTGCCTTTCTGCTTCGACTGGCGACTCTCCTCTTCGAGTGCTTGTTGCAGCCTCTCCGATCCGCTGATATCCCGAACTTGGTTCAGGGATCCCCCGCGGCTCGTAGTGGCTTCGCTTCCACCCTGGTCACGTCTCAAGAGAAACCCGAGGTCTTGACCTCTGTTCTCATATACCACTACCTCATGATGTTTTGAGGCTTCAAGGGCGCCCAGATGATCTCTTGTTTCGCCCGTGTGGTGAGACACTGCCATGGCATCCACGCTTAGCACTCTAGGAATGGGAGTATCCCCCAGAACACAGCCCCCTATCGACGTTAGCACGCTGCAGACCTTCTGAAAAGCCGTAGAGATGTCATCAGTGGCGAAAAGTGCGATGGTTTTGTTCTTCCTCCGCACCATTCGACACCGCTGACCCCCCACGGAGACCGTAGGTAAGGCGTCGTAAACTTTACGGCGCATGGTCGTTTTGCTTGTGCTCCCGTTCAACAGGAGTCCGAGTCCCGGTGAGATATAGATGTTAGTCTTCGCCCTGTCGTTGCAGAAGGCCACTCCCACTCGTTCCGAGTTGTTGTTCATGAACATGGCAACTCCTCGGACCCGCAGCCTGGGCTTCCCCGCTTCTCCGGCTTTTAAGAGTGTGGACAACTGATCTTGGTTGTCTGATGAGTACTGCTGCACCTGTGTGTTGATGGTGTCGGTGCGTGTGGTGTTAGTGTCGGTGTTAGTGGAGTTGGTGTCGGTGTTGGTGTTAGTGTTGGTGGATGGTTGCGCCTCTGCAGTCTTATTGCGTTTTGTCGCAATGGCCGCTACTTCCTCGATGTAGTTGAGGAAGTGACTCCTTGTTGACTTATTTTGCAGCAGATCTCCCAACACTTCCCGCCTCAACTTTGTGTCGCAGATACACTCCAGGTTGTAACGGGCAGTCTGAAACCTGGGGCAGTCGAGTAATATGTGCCATACCGATTCGCTGACATTCGGGTCACACTCACATCCGGGACTGTCTCTCAACATGAACCGGTGCAGGTATTCTCCGAAGCCGCCATGTCCCGTCAGGATTTGTACGTGCAGGTGATTTAGATTCGTTCCTCGCACGAAACTGTAAGCTTTGCTTACATTGGGGAAGAACGTTCTTGTGACCGCACCTTGGGAGGCAGTATCGAATCTATCCTGCCATCTGGCTATAGATTCCTCCCTTATCTTCCTTCTGACGTATGACAGCGGAACTTCTGCGTAATCGGGTGAAGAGGTCTCTTTCGAGGCTCCTTCTTTGGCAAGCTCATCCGCCCTTTCGTTTCCCGCCGTTCCCACGTGAGCTCTGAGCCAGAACAAACGGACCTCCCTCCCTCGCGACCGCATCTCAGCAATGCTCTCCTTTATGGCCTTTGCCAGAGGATGGGTTAGCCGAGTGCTGCACAACAGATCCAGCGACGATCTTGAGTCGCTCAGGATGTTGATTGCTGCATCTTCGCTTTCCAACGCTCCGGACACTGCCCTGTGGAGTGCATAGATCTCAGACTGGAATACGGTGCACGTGGAGTCCAGGCTGAAGACTTGGCTGTGTGTCTCCTTGCCATCTTCCCACCATGTAAGTGCCGCTCCCACCCTGCCTTCCATTTTACTTCCATCGGTGTAAACCTGTGGGCCAGTAATCTGGAGTGCAGTTTGGGTGGCATCTGTCATGTCCTCGAGCAGAGTGTACTCTAGTTGGAGTTTAGTGGCCGGGTGTGGTAAATCTTTGGCTTTTACAATCTCCTCGAGTTTACGATCTGGTGGTAGGAAGTCGACGGAGAGCCCCTTCTTCGCCTCGTAAAGGGATGCCACTTCCTGGATTCTCAGGTCCAGCGGTAGGATTCCTGCAAGGATTAGCGCTGCAGGCAGAGACGTTGTTCTGTACGCCTTGCAGATCCTTTGCGCGAAACCCCTCTGGAGTGTATCTAGCGCTTTCCTGTTGGTTAGGTTTTCAGACGCTTTTGCCCATGCGCAGGCCCCATAGGTCGCAATAGGTTCTATTACTGCGACGTATAGTGTCCTGATAATTTCTCCATTAAGTCCCCAGGTGACTCTTGCTGCGCATATCAGCTGTTTATATATGCTGGCCGCTTTGGTGCAGATGTTTCGCACGTGCGAGTTGAAGTTGAGCCACCTGTCTATGGTCAGTCCTAGGAGTTTGATCTCGTCTACCAGAGATAGAGTTGTTCCGGACATGGTGATTTGGGGAGGAGTGTACTTCAGTTTTTTTGTTAGCAACATGACTTGCGTCTTGTGTGCTGCGAAGTTTAACTTGTTCTCTCTACCCCATTCTACCGTCCGCTCCAATATTCTGTTGACGCGATCCTCCATTCCATCTATGGACTCTCCGGAGAATACCAGGACCCCATCATCTGCGAAGGCCTGACAGTAGACTTCCTCGGACGATAATCTTTGCAGGAGGGGATCCAATATGATGTTCCAGAAAGTAGGGCCTCCAATGGAGCCCTGCACACATCCCTTGGTTGTTTCCCGCTCGCTGGTTTCGCCTGCATAATTAACGATTATCTTTCTGTCTTGGAGGTATGAGTCCACCATCAGGTACAGATTTCTGGGGCAACGTCTGATCCTTAGTTGGTTCATCAGAGCCGGCCACCACGCGTTGTCGAAGGCCCCCTCTATGTCCAGCGACACTATCAACACGGATCTTCCCGCTTCCTTTTCCGCGTTGACGTGCTTCAGCAGGTCATACAGGGCGTCCTCGGTTCCGCGCTGCGGCAAGAAACCGTACTGCCTTGGGCTGAGGGTTGGGAGTAGGTGCCATTGTAGTCTTCTCACAAAAAGTTTCTCTAACGTTTTTCCCAGGACGGACAACAGTCCGATGGGGCGATAGGATTTGGGGCTGGTGTAATCTTCTTTGCCCGGTTTGTTGAGAATGACTACATGGGCGATCTTCCACTGTCTCGGAAAGTAAGAAATGGCTAGGCATTTGTTGGCAATTGCCATGAATACTTCCCTTGAGCAGCGAATCGCTCTGGCACAAATGTCCGAGGTGAACCCGTCCGGTCCCGGTGCCTTTTTGGGGTTTTGCTCTTGCAGCACAGCCTCCAATTCGGCCTCGGTGAACGGTGGGTCGTCCTCTTTCAATTCTCCCAAACGCTTTTGAGGTGTTTCTTGCACAATTTTTCGGAGTTGAGTGTGATACGGGGTATCGGTTACCACCGCGTCCTCAGGGTAGAAGGTGTTCGCCAGTAGATCGGCAGATTGCTTGGGGTCCAACGTCTTTCCATCCGGTCCCCTTAGAAGTGGCTCTTCTTTCCTTCCTGATGTTTTCCTGAGGACACGGTAGATTCCGTCCCACATACTCTCTCTCTCCTGCTTTGTGCAGAACTCCTTCCAGCTTCGAGTTTGGGCCTCTGCTGATTGCTTGGCGTATAACGCCTTGGCCTCATTATACTCTTGCAGTACGTGTTCCTTCCGGTGCGGGGCAGCGTTTTTAATCCTTTTCTTTTTACGAACGAGGTCCCTTTTTAGGTGTTCTATTTCTTCCGTCCACCAGGGAAGGGGGGTACCTTGGCGCCTTCTGCCTATCTTAGGGATCGCGCTTTCGCACGCTTCCCGAATAGCTGTTATGTAGGCTTCTGTAAGGATCTCCATTTCCTCTCCGGTCACTATCTCTCCTACTCTGGCAGGTGTTATGTCCCTTTCCGCAAGCAAAGACAGGAGTGTTTCGTCGAACGCTAACCAGTTTGCCTTTTTGGTGTTGTACACTCTAGTGGTGGGGGCTGCTGCGTGTTGCAACCGCACTCCTAACTCTAGTGTGTACGTGATGGCGTTGTGGTCTGATGTAATGAGCGTCCTGTCGACTTTCCAGTTCCTGATCTTTCCCAGCAGTGAAGAACTACACGCAGTCACGTCAACTATGCTGGTGCATAGAACGTTTCTCCGCCAGACTTCGAAGGTCGGTGTGTTTCCGGTGTTGAGGATGTGGTAATCCATTTCGTTGATGAAGGCGTTGTATTCCGTCCCTCTCTCGTTCTCGGATTCGCTGCCCCACCAGTGGCTCCAGGCATTCACGTCTCCCGCTAACAAGGTGTTTGGCGTGTTAAGCGATTTGCATGTCGCCTTGGTTCGCTCAATGTAGGGACCTATGTCGGCCGCTCCGTCAAAGTATACAGAGACTACTCCAAGCCTGAAGCTGCCTGCTTCCAGCACCACTGCAGATTCCGTTTCGGTCACCAGCTGAGGATCGTGTATGATCCTGAACTGGTCACCGAAAACTATTATCGCTGCTTTAACTGGGTTCCGGCTGCTGATGTTTGAGGAGCACTGGATTACTCTAGTGCCGGGGTACTGCTTTACTCTGCCGCTGGATCCAGTATATGGTTCCTGCACCAGTGCAATAGCAATACCTTTCTCCTCTGCTACTTTTAGTAGCTCGGCTGTGGCGATCTTGGAGTGCTGGAGATTGATTTGCACAATCCCCAGTTTTGTCCCTGCTCCTTCTCCAGAGGTACCAGGTCCGTTCATCTGGCTGCCCTTAGCAATACGCTATCTTAGAACGCGCTAATCTGTCCCACACTAAGCGCTCTGGGCACTCTTCGCTGAATGCCATGTGGGGGAAGATGTCGTGTGCCTTGGCGTCCTTGCAGTTTTTGCACTTTGGGGGCCTTTCCTCCTGCCTGGTTCTGCACTCCTGCCAGGAGTGGGCGCCGCCGCAGTAATTGCAATACTGCGCCGACTCCCGGCAGAGTGCTTTAGGATGTCCGAACCCTAGGCATTTGGCGCACTGCACGAGGGGGGATTGATCCTCTACATCTCTCCTGTGTATTGCAATATGGATCTTTCCCTCCTCAAGCATGCGCTTGTGGAGTAAGGGTGCAACCTCGAATACTGCGTGGCACTGTAGCGGGTTCCTTGCTCGCTTTCGGTACCTTAATCGGATGTGTTGTTGGTCGCCAGGAAGTTTTTCAAACAGTTTCCTGTTTTGGGCCTTAATGTGCTCGACCATCTCCTCATCCTTCAGGTACGCCATGATGTTATTCACCTTGATTAGGGGGTTTTGTGGCTTTGCCTCCTGAACTTTCAGGGATGCGTTTTTTTTAATTTGGGACTGCAATTTCCTGGCGTCCTCTTTATCCTCACAGCTCAGCAGGATCTTGCTGTTCCTCGCCTTCCTTACCCTGTCCACTATGACGCCGGTATTTTTAAAGTCCAGCGTCTTTGTGATTATCTCCAGCACTTTCTCTCCCGTATTGGTTGGGTCCGTGCTAGAGATTATCAGTGTGTGGTTGGGGTTCTTTTGTGGCTTTGGTGTTTTAGCCACGGCGGCATAGTCTCTTGCTTGCTGTTTGGGCATTGGAGGAGCCGTTGGGATTGCAGCGTTTTTAACTGAGGAGTTGTACCACTCCATAGTTTTTCGGCTGTTTGTGGCTATCTCCGACACCTCCGCCCTTATCGGGTTTAGCATTCCCTCAATTTGGGCAGCGGTGTCGGCGATTGCCAGTTCAGCTCCGAGTCCTGGGCCGGTATTGTTTGCCGAGTTGGAGAGAGCTACATCTTTTACCTCTTCTACACCATCGAGGATTCTCTTTGCCTTGGTCATCAGGGGGGCGGTGACCTCTCGGATTTCATCCCCGATCTCCTCTTTCGAGACTGGTCTGAGGCTTCGGATTTCTCGGAGCATACGCTCCATCTCCAGCCTCAGCTCCTTTACCTCCTCCTTTATGCCTTTGAAGGAGGACTCATCGGTCTCTTGCTGTGTGGGAGATTGGGGAGATACCTCACTTCGCTCCCTGATGGTGGTGGTGTCGGTCTTTAGATAGTGCACCTCGTGAACTAGAGATCCTACCGTGTTTGTTAGGTCCTGTAGCTTCTCCGACAGCTTAGGCTTCGCTGCCCGATTACTCCTCAGGGGGTGGCGCCTTGTTAGTCTGGCGCGTTTTGGCTTTTTGTTTGGCGCTGGTGTGGACTTTTGGCCCATCTCGAGGTGGACGGTCTTCACCGATTTGGTGACCACTCCGTCCATCTCGAAATTTAGCCAGCTCTGTACGTTCTCGACAGAGCTTTGAGTTCCTTTTAGAGACTCCAACATCTCTTTGAGCCTTGCGTCAAACTTTGCCTGTTGGTCCTGGAGGGCTTTTTGATGGGCTCTCTCTACACTCACCATGTATTTTGTTGCCCTCGTCCGTTCCAACTCCAGGTTCAGGCGGTGCCTGCTTCTGGATTCGGCCAGGGCGAGGACAATCTCAAAGAGATTGCCCATGCACTCCACAGCGGTCGCTCTTAATTCCCTTTTCAGGGTTTTTGAGCTTTCTACCGCGTCCTTCCCCTTCTGGTAGTAATCTCTGGCTGCGTCTGTTGCCATGTCCTTAGATACTCCCCTGTGTGGTCCGAGGGGGGGGAGTATGCTCTGTCTTCTTTCGGCAAACTCTTCACCATGCCATGCCCAGCCTGCCTCTGACCTCTCCTCCTCCCACGCCACTGGATTGCTCAGCTTCTCTTGCGAGTCGCTGGCTTCGGACTCTGGCGATTCCTCTTGCTGTGCGGAGGTGGTGGAGATCACTATCGAGTAGTGATCATGTTTTGGGGGGGCATGAGTGGGCATTAGCGGCTCTGGGGTTTCCGGTGACTTCGGAGTCGTGGGTGGTACTTCCCCTGTTGGCGTGTGTGTCAGGTGTTTTTCCTCTCCTGTTTCGACAGAAGAGGGTGTCATGGTTGTGGTGTTAGGTTTTTCCTCTCCTGTTTCGGCAGAAGAGGGCGTCATGTTAGTAGTGTTTGGTGTGTCAGGGGGTTGTGTGAGGTCTATCTGCGAGGCCTCTAGTACCGAGACGTCCGCCAGATTCCTGGCATCGTCTATTTGGCCTCTTCTGGCTGCAGCTTGCGCGCCTTTTATGACCACTGCTCTTCGCAACCCTCCAGTCTTTGTTTTCTTTTTGGCTGACTGTGCCAGTGCCCAGCTTCTTCCCACTTCCATGGCGCCTTTTGGTGGGCTCTTGGTCACCTTTTTGGCCTTTTTGGGAGCGGAGGTTTTGGGTAGTTTGCTGGGCCCTGGCACAGCTCTCTTGTCCTTTTCTGTCGTGTGCTGTCCCGTAACCAGTGGCTGGCGTGTGATCGGCGAGATGGGGACCGCCGGTGCACCTGTCACTTCGCTGGAGGCGCCGCTGTTCTCGGCGCGGACTTGACAGTCAGCCGCTGGGGATGGGGACGACGACATCTCGGTTTTTTTTTTTTTTTTTTACAAATTTAATCTATCTTAAACTATTTAAAATCTAATAAACTTAATATCTAAAACTTAATCTACCGCCAATGGTACTTGCCGCAGCTTGCCGCGAAGATGGTGGATGCGCGCTGGTGGTCGTGCTGCTTTGTTGGTTTTCCGGAGCTTTCTTCACTCCTCCGGTGTTCAGGTGTCCGCTTCCTCAATTCCGTCGGGGCCAATCTCTTGGAATTTCAGAGACGATTCTAATGAGCCGTCTCACTACTCTGTAGCTCCAAGGGTGTCGGAGATAGCCCTAGGGGGGTGAGGAAGCGACCACGGGGGGGAGGGGGCAGGTCTTTGTTGGGAACCGCAAGGCTTTGCGGTTTATGAAGAAGACCTGCGGGGATGTCCTTATGGGGCTAATTCCCGAAGTGTTCCCGGTTCCCGGTGTTCCCGATCCAAAATCCTGGACTCCGGTGGGGCCAAGTTGTAGATCTTCAGTTGCCCTTTCGTTTGAGCCCTCTCTCGGCTTCCTATCTTCAGCGGTTCCCGAGTTATAGCCAGAGGGGAAAAGTGCCTGAGGGGGGGGAGGGGCGAGGGGGGGGGGGAGAAAAAGTTATTTTCGTCTGAAACGGATAGATCCGGCGTCAGACGAAAAAATTTTTGCGGGGGGGGTGCGGGGGTGAGGGGGAAGGAAAATGGAATACGGCTAGCCGGTTCCTGTGGGAAGATCACGTTCTCCCGAGTTG